>NC_068369.1:17921420-17963920 GCF_020536995.1 Dreissena polymorpha | reverse complement strand
ATCTATTAAGCCTTTTCATTCGAGATAAAATTGTTTCATACAGTAAAACAGTGTTACAAAGACGCGGATATGTTTCCAATGTTCTGGTGGTAAACTCAAATCAGCCAATGGAATAAATGAAGTGTATTCATTCGTACCTAGCCGCGGGAAATTTTATTTAAATTTTATTGGACACTTACAAAGGTCAGGCTAAGGTGAAAAGCTGGCTTATGCAGCTTACGCCGAAAAACAAAGTGTACATAGTGTCCATAGCGTACGCAAATAAAAGAACGGGTTCGCATAAATCGTTTTGATGTATAGCAATTATTCTCAGTTAAATTATAGGCTGCCACTAGAGGCCTTTCATTAAATGCAACGTGAAATAGACGTTGGCATTTCTCATTGATTTACACAAAGTATAAGTCTACGTTACAAGCGCAAATCGAAAGTACTAGTATAGTACATATCGCATAGGCTAGTCCGTACATTCATGGCTGGAAAGGCCTCACACTTTACAATATCTACAGCTTTAACTTGCGCTTTGTTAAATGTTACGACTGTGATATAAACAATGAAGGTGTTTGAAGTGATACATGCATATACATTGTACTTTCGATAAATAAACTGTATGTGTAAAAGCCCAAATATATTTTTTTAAATATGTATGAATATATTAAAATTGTCATAACCTTAAACCGATAATTTTATTTAGATGGTTTATTAGTTACTATTTTCAATCTATTTGAGACATTAAAATTCGCTGCTAACGCATAAATGACACTAAAATATGGAGTTAAGCAAGAATAATCAACATTTCTGTAAACTGCATTTTTACGTTTGGAAAAAATACGGTCGAAATAACACAATGTAAAAGAAGTTTGTACCAATGAGAAAAAGTCTGAGTGTTGGCTCAAATGACATGTATTTGCAAAATAAACATGTGATTTAAAATCCATTAGAACTAGTAAATGAAATAACTCACCTAGTTTAATACGTATAATGCTCGTGCAATATGGAATCAAGTTATTCACGTTTACTTTTCCAATGTTTTAAAATATGTAGCAAAGTGTAGCTCAATGATACGTTTCCAAGTATACTAGCGTAAACAGTAACGAGTAATTTCGATAATCACTTAATATATTACTTATGTATGGTAGCTTGCCTAAATAATTTAAACTCATAACTTATAATCTACAGATAGAACCAGCTCTTAATTAAGATAAAATTTAAAACAGCAAATAGTTTTGTAAAATTACATATGAATTGTCATCGTGAAATTCAAAAAATCTATTATGGTTCTTATAGGACGACATTTGCCTAGGCTCAACCTCAGATCATTATAACCGCATTACTTTTAACAGTATTAGAACTTCCGGGTACGTTTAATGTCAAATAGGTTAGGCGCACCAATTGTTTAAATGATGTAGCTGGTAGATCTTACAATAATAAACCATACTTTGATAAAGAATTACGACATCTTAATAAATATGCTTAAGAAATGTTGTTATATATGCTGGCAAGAAATTACATAACACTTGACTGTACGGGTCTAAGATGGTCACTAACATCAGTAAAAGAATGCCAGGGTTGATAAAGAATTATCGCCAATGATGTTTCATTATCTATATATATTAACCCATTTATGCCTAGCGTCTAGAAAAAAAAGGCCTTTGCAAACAGCGTAGACCAAGATGAGACGCCGCATGATGCGGCGTCTCACCAGGGTCTGCGCTGTTTGCCTAAAGGAATTTCTGTAAGAAATAGTCTAATTATAGAAATTCATATACTACACACCCCTAATTTTGGAAATTAATTGATACAATTTAGAAGGATGGGAGAGTCCACTAGGCATAAATGGGTTAAGCAAATAAAAATATAAATCATCATAATCCAATTGATATGACTAAAAATAATGCCATGTCCGTATTCAGTGTATGACGCAACGTTAGGATTATACATCGTAATTCAAATGTTAAACCTCATGGTTGTTAAATTATGTTTTTTATCAGTTAAGTAGTATAACTATTCTAAATAATCAAGTTGTGTTCATTGGACACTATGCAAAGTCATACAACACACTTGCAGCAACTTCAATAAACGTCATTTATGAGATTGCTGGTTAACACATTTTCAACAAGTGATACAGTCATACAATCTTCAACACGATACATTCCGTCGATTTAGCCAGAGGTCAGTGTCAGCATCGCCCAGTGTGTATGTCCGTATTAGGAACGCCGAGAGGTAAATGAAGAACAACGCCGTAAGAAAATGAGATCTCAGGCTACGCATTGAAGTTATCACTTCACGTGATTTCAACAGAATATTCACTGATGAAAAAGTCAATAATTTTCTTAAACTTTGATTCATGATCATATAAATTGCTCACAATTTAGTGTAAGGATAGCGAAATATACATATTAATACGTGATTTACGCGAAATATAATGTCCGGCTTGTCTGTTTCCACACGATACCAAAGGTGATACTTTCATTCCGAACAATAAGGAACACTTAACATGAAGTTTAGAATTTGGAATGTTATTTAATCGCTGACAACCTGACATGCACCATATGTCTGAGATAACTCATCAAGGTGTGTAGTAAAAAAATATTTTTTTCAGACCCTGTTGGTATATATGTATACATATATATATGTGTAGAATATTACGCAAAATTCGAATATTTATTGCGAAACACATAGAGTTGATCGGATTTGACATGTTTTCTTTAGTCAGTACAACAAGTTGGGACAACACGTTTGTATTTGCATGTTGTCCGCCTTAATTCTTAAACATAGTAATCACATGTGTAAATGACTTCTCAATAATTATGTAATATATAATAACGCGTTCGTTTAATTGTCCACGTATGTTTAACATTTAGAAGACCTTATAATGCGGAATGGGTATTTGTTTAGTATAAAGCAAATGTATTCATGTAAGACTTTTAACCCATGTATGCCTAGCGTCTAGAAAAAAATGCCTTGGCAAACAGCGTAGACCCAGATGAGACGCCACACGATGCGGCGTCTCATCAGGGTGTGCGCTGTTTGCTTAAATGAACTTATGTAAGAAATATTCTAAATATAGAAATAAATATACAATACATCCCTAATTTTGAAAATAAATTGATCCAATTTAAAAAGGAAGGGAGAGTCCACTAGGCATAAATGGGTTAACGTGGTTATCTTCGAAAGCCACAGTTTGATTGATGTAGTCAGTTGAAGCTTATATGAAACGAGTCTCACTCATAAATGCCAATTTATAATCATGGCATAGTAAAATATTTTCAAGATAGATGCCTTAAAATAATCTGAAGTCTGAGAACTACATTCAGATGGAAAGGTTTCAACCTTATTATTGGCGTCGCACTGGAGTTCGGCGACTAGTATGTAATGCATTTTTTTCGCTTATGGGAGGAGAAGTTATTTTACGGATCAATGTATATATTTGTGTTTTAAGAATATCTTGCATAGTGGTGATTTTATGTGTAAATTAGTGTAAATAAGTACTGCATTTGTGCCTATTATAATTATTGCAACATTTATTGCCAATAATGCAAAGCTTATTGTTTTAATTAATAACTGATCACAGGGTAAAGATCACAGGGACTGGGCAAATGCCTAGTGAGATCGGGAATAGTCGGTTGATATCGCCATATTCGGAAAGCGTTTTGGCTATAAGCGATATCTACGGTAAAGTCCGGAAATTATACTAAATACACGAAACAAATTTGTATTTTTTATTTAAGAGTTAAATTTGCTTATCTCTTTAATATTTAATAAGTACACAATACAAATATAAGTTAATTTAATTCGTTTCATAAAATATTTGTGTTCATGACGTCACGGTTGTTGACATTTTCTTAGCAAAATGAAAGTGCGAAATAAAAGCGAGCGATTTGCAAAATCGAAAAAGAAGCAAACACCGATCGACAACGGTGTGTTCGATAACAATTATTCATTTACCGAGCTCTTCGATGGCGATTTGTGTGAAAATGACTCACGTAAAAGCTATTCGCATTTGCTAAATGGCGTGAAATAAGTAAGCAGAAGTGGGTTGGGGATGGAAGAAGATTGATTAACTCGTTGAGCTGGAGGTTTTTCTAAACAAATTACAGTATGGTCAGTTTTGTAATCTATGTCCCATTCCTTTGACAATATAAAGCATTGTTGGCGAACTACAAAATGGCCTCAGTGGTTAGAGAAGTCATCCGTGTTGCTTATGGAAAGCAGCAACATCTCAAGATCAGAGGAATGCCATGCTTTGACGTAAATACAAAGCTTGGCACAGGCATGCATGTCTTCATTTTTCAACCTGCCATTTATATTAATGTTTAATCATTGTACAATTGCCATTGATCTTTGGACTTCTTACACATTTTCAGACCCCTTAAAATTCCAAGTGTCATTCCCAGTGAATATTTGTTTATCGTGTAATATATAAGGAAACATTCCGGTGTCCATCATATTCAGTTTTCAAATTTAGTTTCGCATTTGTGTTGTTAAATCCAATTGATTGCTCATTCATATTATTTAATAATGTAATGAAATGTATCCGCTCTCTAATTAAAGTAGTTTTCCTCTGATCTTCACCAAATTTAGTCAGATGTTACATCTAAATGATAGATAGGTCAAGTTCAAATATGGGTCATGCCGGGTCAATAACTAGGTCTCGAGGTCACATTTCAAGCAATGAGCATGGTGTCCAAAACCTTCGAACGGGCGTATCTTGTGACAATTTGGCACTCTTGTTTAAAATAAATTCATTACTTTTAGTAATAAATTTTATGAAAGAGCATAGGTATATTACAATTCTGAACTATTCATATAAATGGTGAATTCTTTTCACAAGCGATAATTTGAGTTCAACGACTTGTCAATATGTAATGTGCTTGTTATGCTGAAAATTGATTTTTCTGATAACCAACGATCATATAAGAAATTCATGAAATAAGCATTGTGAGAATTTAATTTTGTATTTCAGTTCGAGGTACAGTAATGCCTGATATTACTCAGATTGCTGCTGTGCATTTGAAGGTGGGTTTTAAGTTCTCTACATATGTGAAGACAACAGTGCCAATTTCTTCCGAAGCTCAGAAAGTGATTGGCATCTCTGTTGATAATCATGGCATAATGCGTGTAAATGGTGGAAGTGTTGATAGTGTATCAATTAAAACTTCTCTACATGATTGTATGCATTGGCTTGCAAGATTGGATGCATTGGCTTGCAAAGTTTCCCAGAGCCATGTTGCTCACAATGGGCGCAGGTTTGATTTACCGGTTTAAGTTAGTGCATTGCTGAACACACACTGTTTTGAAACGTTTTGTAATTGTGTAAGCAGTTTTGTTGACTCTTTGCCGGTTTTCAAAAATCGTATCCTGGACAGTCACACAAACAGGAAGATCTAGTGAACGTGTTCTCCAGGCAACCTGCAACGCCCACAGTGGTCCTGATGATGTTGAAGCACTGGGTCTTTTCTTAAAATATGTAAAATTACTGACAATATGGCCCACATCTTTACTGTTACTGCAATCCATAATTCAGTTTGTTTAAGTCATGAAAAGCCTTAAAGGTAAAGAACATTAGATTGTTAGACGTGCTCTTGCATAACTTGCATGAACTCTAAAGCGACCAACAGCTGAAAACATTGCGGGATATGGACTGGCCTTGTATCATTTGAAAGCCATATTTTCTAGTTCCGGAGAGGATGACTTTAGGGATACTTTCATTGCTAAAAACAATGAGGAACTACCAAAAGTCACAAACGCAAAAAAGTATTAATATCTTAGTTAGAAGGTGATTTTTCAAGCGGTTCCGTAGTGTAGTGGTTACACGCTCGCTTCACGTGTGAGAGGCCCAAGGTTCGACCCCCAGTAGAATCAAATTATTTTATTTGTGTTCTATGTTAATTTTTTGTTTTGATGTTGACATTTTAGTTTAAATAAATATGCTGTTTTATTGTAACCATTTTTTGTTTTTATTATGCCCATGAAATATATGTGTGAGAGGGTGGGGGGGGGGGGGGTTCGTAAACACATTAAAACTTTTACAGTGTTTTCATATCAATGTGTACTCAACCCCTGTCGTAAATGAGCAACGTAAGAATAAGTTCAGAATCATCTCCCCTTGAAGTTGAGAAAAATATGAAATTACGCTTAGAAGTTGAAGCAGATTTTTTAAAACCTACACAGCTCTGTTCAATTAATAAAAACTGCACACGGATGCCATAAAAAAAGGAAACCAATGTAACTAAAATGAACTATGAAATAATTGGGGGTTACAACACAAAATCATAGATAATGGTTATTTGGGAGTTATAACACAACATCATAGATAATGGTTATTTGGGGGTTATAACACACAATCACAGATACTGGTTATAACAGTATCTTTTTCTATTTTGTTTAAAATAATCGGTCAATATATTAATATTTACAGTAGAAAAAAATCGTTCCATGTAACTTCATTGAGTGCCTTTTACACTGAAATTGCCGACGCCCTTTTGATGCTTTGCATCAATACTTATCTTGTACATTACTTTTGCATCATCATTTATGTAGGATAACATAACATGAACTATGTGACATAACTACAAGGCTGCAACTACTACCCATAATAACATTATACACGTGTAAATTATGGACATGGTGAAGCTACGACCAATTTTGAACAACAAAACTTTATTATTAAAGACATGAATATCAGTGAAACTGATGGATGCTCCCCGATGATGCGCTTTGTCAATATATGTGTTAATTGTGTAACCACCTAAACAATATAGTTTATGCCTCGATGACCTTGACCCCAGTGACCTCAATCCTCATCAATAGGTAAAGGTCCATGCAAGGTATCTACATGCCAAATATGAAAGAGATTGGTAAACTATTGAAGGCGCTATGAGAAACTGTAACACAAGTGTGACGGAAAAAAATCTAGTACAAGCCACGGTGAACTTAACCTTGGCCCCATTGACCTCAAACCTCATCAAAAGGTAGAGGTCAATGCAAAATACCTACATGCCAAATATGTAAAAGATCGGTAAACTATTAAAGGTGCTATGGCTATGAGAAACTGTAACAAAAGTGTGACGGAAGTAAGGAAAGAAGAAAGGTCAACCTGGCAACTATATTCTCACCGACAATTTTCGTTGAGCATAATAAAAAAGAGTTTATGTAAAATACAAAAAAAATGTGTGTTAATTGCTGACCGAGTGACCGCGTTTAATCGGTTATGTATGTCTAAAAGTGGTATCATGACATTATGCCAATTATTGAAATTCCAAATACAAGCATTCATAAGATGACCTGACATTTTCAAAGACATGCTTGGAATTTGATGGTTGTTATGTTCTGGAAAACTCATCGGGATATTTATCAAATACTTAGTGCATACTTACACTATGTTTGTGCAGGTGGTAATACAATTATTACGAGCACATTGAATTTTCTGGATCGGCTGTAAGTTGGTTAGCATTGGGTTTAAAAGCATTGATTTTCAATGCACGTTTTCCTAGGTTATTAAACACAGTATACATTGCGTACAACGCGGTCGTTATGATAACTCTCTCAGCGTTCTGAAATATTCCCCTCTAAATATAATATATACATATACTAGCTTGGTAAAAATAACATGTTCAGCAACCTATTATTCATAGAAAGCCTATATCTGTACTTTCAACAATATTTTTAAACTTTAACAAACAGCCAATTAAAAAATACACATAGCATTTGGCATATATATACAGACTAAGCGGGACAGTAAAAACGTTCTATAAAAATTAGCTTGTTTTGTTTCGTTGTGGTAAAGTATCATTTACAATCAACACTCACGCTCTTTATTTATTGGTATATTTAAAACATGATAAATATTGTTTCTCTATTTAATAGCAACCATAATGTGCCATACTGTTTATTGAATAATATAATAAACAGTATTATTTTTTTTAGAAACTGCATAAAAAGAGAAAATCAAAGCTCGTAGTCACGTGTCCTAGATTTATCGAATTTATATTAAAATACTGTTCTTAATATTTCTCGGTCATGATGCCCTATACAGTTATTGTTGTGCGTCGATAATTATCACAGTTGTTTAATTATTCAGAACCTCCTGCCTTTTGGGATTGGTGTCCGTGAGTAAATTACGAAAACACATTATTTCCTATCAGAAAACGCGGCAATCTTGCATGCATGCAATAATTATTTGCAAAGTAACCACACCAGAACGAATATAAACACATTATGTTAGCATAATGGCGTAATGATGTGCTGCCACATTAGTGTTTCGAAGTTACCTTAAACCTATTAACTTTAGACAAAAATATCAAAAATTCTAAGACTTATCTTTAGACACTTTCAAGTAAATTTCTTCGGTTGAAGCCGTTGTTGTTGTCTTACTCGTTGTCGTTTGGGAATATATAAAGAATGCTGTGATTGCAGGTATCGAACCCGTTACATTCCGGTTGCTAGGCGCACACCGTATCCAGTAAGCCACAGGACAAAACGGTATTGACAAACGTGTTATAATTAATTAGATCTATCACATCTTATAATAAGTGCAATCTTAAAGGGATCTTTTCACGGTTTGGTAAATTGACAAAATTGAAAAAAGTTGTTTCGGATTCGCAAATTTTCGTTTTAGTTATGATATTTGTGAGGAAACACTATTACTGAACATTTACCATAGTCCAACATAGCCATTATATGTATCTTTTGACGATTTGAAAACCTAAAAATTATAAACCGTTGCAACGCGAAACGATTGAATAATTTGGAGAGTTCTGTTTTTGTCGTTAAATTTTGTGAAACTACGAAGATTGCTTATATAAGGTATAAAATACGTCAAGAATGTGTAATCGGCGGAATAGCTCAGTAGGCTAAAGCGTTTTTACTTCAGGACTCTGGCAGGACTCCAGGGATCACTGGTTCGAAACCTGCTCCGGGCAATATTCTTTTCCTTTTTTTATTTTTTTTCTTGATTTTTTACTGGAGCTTTTACGATCCAATGTTTACATTTATCAATATAAAGCATTTAATGAATAAGTAAAAAAATGCCAAAATCTGTGAAAAGGCCCCTTTAAGTTTATAGCTAGTCAACGATTCACATTTTTTTCATTTACTGTGGTGCACAATCGATGTAAATTTTTCTAGTATTGTAGTCTGCTTCTGAATCGACATTCATCAAAGTTGGAAAACGATAATATGGGTATGCTATATGAAATATTTGTCGTGCAGAATGCGTCGGCGAGATTGCCGTACTGCAAACATAAATATCAACATAGAAAAAAAGATTATCAGCAACCTTAAATGACTGAATTATTAAACGGTAAGTTGCATTTTAAGTGGTAACCATATGAAGTGGCCCTTCATTTCATAAAATAAGGCAGACCACGATTACAACGTTTATCAGACATACAAATAACAATAGACAATTATCCTGTTAGGATGTGGTAATATAGAACTTAACGATTATAACAACAGGAATTTAGTAGAAGGAAGATGACTTCAGTCGTTATTTGCAAACCTCAAGAGTTGAGAGAAAATGACCAGGTCAAATTTATTCAGAGGTTGTAGGAGACTGAAGAGAAACTTTATGCAACCACCGATTTTTCAAAGCAAACAAACGTAAATCAGACTATGTTCTTATGTATTTTCTTTTAGATTCCAAACTAGCCTTCTAAAAAAACAATCCGCAATTATTGTGATAGAAATATTCAAAGTATCGTCTACAAACGCATGTTGTCTTATTTTCGTAAATGCTACCTTTTTACCGCATACAGGCCTGGTTGCGGACGGCATACAAATCATATACCATTGATACTGCTTGGGCCAGAGCTTTTCCATCGAACATTGACTGTTACCTTTCTAAAACAATGAGTTCTTCCTTCTTATAGAACACTGACAGAATCTCTTAAGGGCGTATGCCATCAGCTGCGTTTGACAGTACTGTATGTACAATTTTTACCCACGCAAACTAGTATATTCCCCAACTCCAATTGCATTTAGGTTAACGTCAGGTTGTCATGACTTTTACTATTTCATCTATTTCATATGGAATAAAGAGTTTGAAACAAATCCCAAAAGTAGCATGTGGTTCTTATATTATAAAAACATATCATATTGATACTATAAACATATAATAATTATGTAACTTATATATTATTGTTTAGTCAGTGTAAAGTACTATCGTGTTCAAAAAAGTTTATGCAGCGTTTTGATAAAGAATATTTTCAATAACGTTCAATTAACGTCTTCGGATTCCATAAATAACGTATGTGTTAACGTTTGAACGCTCAGATACGTATCTGGACACCTGTGTAGTCCCTTAGGTAAGCATATGCAAGTAAAGACCTTTCTTATAGATTTATGTTTTAAAGGTTTCATTTCAAATCCGTAGTTGCTGATGAGCAGAAAACAGTATTAAAGCTTAACAGATTGAGAAATACTTACAGGCTGTTCCGGTTTCATGCAGGTATACTATAGCCATTTTATTTTGCGTTTGAGTCGAAAGGCTTCTGGGTTATAAAGAGTATAAAACTGCGTTTCATCATGCGCCTGGCTTTTATTATTACTGAAATTGCGAAATCTTATCATAATAATAATGTTAAATCATTTTGCATGCTCAGTAACTCAAGCAGGACCATGAAGAAAAAAATTATACTATAAAGTCAAATCGATTTCGATCTTGCTAATTTGGCTTTATTTTTCTGCATCTTAGTCTGTGTCGAATGCGTGAAGGTGATTACTTTTAATTTGTGTGTCTGCTATTTATTTTAAAATCGATATTAAATTATATCACAGTTACGCAAAATGTGTTTGAATTCAAAAACTCAAGGCGTGCCCTATGTGAAAGAAATACATTCTGTGAAATAGTGCTGCGTTCATTCTCATCAATAACATCATTTTATAAATACAGAAGGAATTAAGTATTTAAATGAAAGGATACATTATCAAACAACTCGTGTCGCGCGTACACAATTTGAACTGTATGAATCCACGTATGCACTCCAGAGATCACATATAACAGTACAAATAGATACATCCACACGAATATTTATACTGCTTAAACATTTTACGAACAATCGTTATTTTGATTAATGTAACTTTTATTAAATGCGAATGAATTCCAATGGGAAGACATTTAATTCTTATGAAGCGTATGAATTGTGAGAACATAAATGTTTAAATGACAAATAATGCAATTTTCTAAAAGCATTTTGACAGCTGTTTCGATTTTAATGCTCAGAAGACACAAACTCCTAAACGGAAATTAACGCACAAGGCCGTTTCGTTTATGTTTTATTAGATATGGTATATTTTTTGCAGGAGGAAGAGAACTGACATATCCATACGTTCTAATTATTTCTGCTTTATTTTGACATTTACGACCGTAATAGTGCGCAAGAGTCAAACTGAAGTAATCATTTAACATGAATTGAAGAATGTCTCTAACCAGTTCTTTCCCTTTATATCATGCTACATTTCGACCATGTACTCATTTGGCAAAAGACCATTCTGTTCTTCAGCAAATAAATACATAATTAAGCCGTGCTCTTTGAAAATGGGGTTTAATGCATGTACGTAAAGTGTCGTCCCAGATTAGCTGTGCAGTCCGCACAGGCTAATCAGGGCCGACACTTTCCACTTTTATTATATTTTTGTATTTAAAGAAAGTTAAAGCGAAAAAGCGGAAAGTGTCGTCCCTGATTAGCCTGTGCGAACTGTACAGTCAAATCTGGGACGACACTTTACGCACATGCATCATCCCCGTTTTCACAGAGCACGGCCCATACAAACGATTATTTAGAATTCGTTCAAAAACTAAAATGAAAAAACATATGACTATGATATCATAATGCATGCAACCTTTTTCGATGTATGCGATGTGCCTATTATGATTGCATTCAATGCAGTTAAAGTGTAAACGACACATTGAGGTCATATTATATACCGACCAAGCACTGTTTGTAATTATAATGCGTTATTAACACACTTATACTTTCGCTGTTATTTTCATTTAGAGTATTATTAAGGTTTATGATTACACATTCCATCTCAAAGTAATCATCACAAACACAATATGTTGTGTTTCAAATAAATGTTATCGTTATTTTTTTTTTGATGCATTCCCCAAATAACCATTCAGGACGTATCGGTTTAGGCGTTGAATTTAAGCTTTCCAATTTTATCTTGATGTTTGTTTTATGAAATAGTTAAATTCGACATGGTTTATTTACATGTCAATATCATTATAATTCGTTTTTGTATCAAATATCCATCCGCGATTCCGTTTAGCCGTTAAGACTGGACATACATATGGAAATGTTAAATAATGTTTGCGTCAACACAGAAAAGTTATGTCAAAATACATCGAATCGAAATAGTGTAGGGTTAAAAGACATGCATAATTACAATTGTAACGAGGTTTCATCAATATTCAAAACTCAATTTCGTTTTTTGGATACACTTCCAACAAAGCAATGATACCCTATGTTTTAAGAATATATCAACCTGCTCGTATTACACATATTGGATATATTCATACATGCAACAATATTCTAAACATTTGTGGACATTAAATAAGAGGTTCCATTAAATATGGATAATCTACAATTGTGATAATTCAAGTACTGTTCTTTAATGATTAACATGCGTTATTCATGTAAGATTTTGTAGAATACGGATGTGGAGATTATTAAAATTTACCATGAACTCTCTAAATATCACGCCAAGATGCAGTAATGTATATATTGCCCATTGGAGAATAAAGATACCGTGTGACATTAATTTAATGTCACATTGTACGTTGTTTGCACCATTTTGGCAATATATACAAAAACAAAAAGTCGCTTCCTCCTAAAAATGTCGATAACATAGCTGTAGAGCATCGTAAATGATGATACTGATATGTAATCCATTAATTAGTAGTCGATATATTTTGCTTTCTTGCACTATACAATAGTGTGTCCATGCTATTTAAGTCCATTTAATAAAACACGAAATGGAATATCGTCAGCACATAATGAATAATATTGGGTTTATTTTTTATTTTCTATGTCTTTCCTACACACTTGCGAACTGAAATGTTAGTTGTGATATAGGTTTTAGTGTAGGATACAGTCGTAAATTCTAGTAATAACAGACCACTTTTAACAAGCAAAATGACACCGACTCGTTTTAACCTTTCATTATCTGCAGGGAAAATAGAATTTCCTTTAAAGTATATGACGTAAAGTTAACAACGGAAGACGTAAATGTATGACATTTTGCTTGCGAAAAGTTGACCAGCACACTCCGTTTACTTGGGAAATCGAGCACAACCGTTGGCATATGACGTCCGTTTGTTTTGTTCTATGTAAAATACACCAACTCGAATGCAATATATGGTATAAGATACTGATTAAAAATAAGGATTTAACGGTAATGTATCTTTCGTTTGAAACCTTAAATGTATGTTTTTTCTATAGAATAAGGACTGAGTAGATTGATCTATTCAATATGTATCAGCATTGTTGCAAATAAACGCAAAATGTGCGAAAATTATACCTTGAAATTCCTTTTGATTAAGTATGTTAAGTCTAGCGCTGTAACGATTCGGTTCGATGCATCGAAAAACCGGTTCAACGCCGCCGATTCGATTTCGATACCAAAACGGCCAATTTCGATTCTAAACTTTCTTGTCATTTATATTACGTCTTGTGATTGGTCAGTAGCAGATATGGCATCCAATGAATAAATGAATAACATGATGAGCATTACATCAGCCGGTAAAATGGCTTCTTCAACCGCGCTGAAAGACGCACCGTCGAAATTAAAATCAAAAGTATGGGAACATTTCGGGTTTCGCGAAGGTTGAAAAGGGAACTGTCAAAACGTGTTTTTGGCGTAAGTTACACTATATCTAGAAGCACTACAAATTTGAGGCAACAATTAAAGAGAAAACACCCGGTTGATATTTCAGATGTGATACATTGTGCATTTTATGTTATTTAAGAATAACTCAACAGGAGGTTTTGTTCAATAAATTTGCTTCTTATAAAACAGTGTTGCGTTTCTAAATTTTAAATTGTATTGAAATTTTTTAAACACTTTAAATGTACACCATAATAAGTTAATAACAAATACCAAACATATTAATTGTTCCCCTGGACGAACCAAACATGAAATAGTTTGCAAATAAGCAGCAAATAGTTTTATTTGAATCGAATCGAAAATAATCGAATCGGACCATTTGGTATCGAAATCGAATCGAATCGAATGATTGATGAATCGTTACAGCTCTAGTTAAGTCATCTTAAAATTTATATGTGTGGTGCCTATTATTCGGGGGTCCGTCAAGACGTCTTTCGGTTAATCTTTTGCTTTTGATTTAAGTATGCTCGATGCTTTGGAGGTTTTGGTTTCTGCGAGCCGAAAAGCTTTATATTAATATTCAGTGAATAAACTAAACAGTAGTCTAACATCAACAAAATCTGTGTGAAGTTATGTTTAAATCACGCACAAACACATTTGAAACTATTTTGTGTCTGTAAATAGGATTGAATAATAATTTCTCAAGTATCTCTGTCTACAATCGACCGTTCTCGGAATAGCGACGCGATAACGAGGTGATTCCAAATAATTTCAAACGTTTGGGTGGGAATGAATAAAGCCATCATGCGATCATTTCATAAAACATTGCGTTAAAGCGCAGCATATTGACTGCTTTGTGCAAGTACTCTCTGATCAAATAGAGTGCGCATTGTAAAACAAGAACTGTTCAAATAATAAAGACGTACTCATCGCTACAATAATGTTTTGTTTTGATGGGTTTATTTCATTTGTAAATTGTTCGTACACTGATAAACACTTAATTTATTGCATTAAACATTAATTGTTTAGTTTAAACATATTTATTCAAACAAGAATGCATAAACATATGTACGAAACATGCAACATTTGTATACAAACAAGTTTGATTCGGATAAGAACGGAAGATTTCGTTAATGATTTACCTGTTATGTGTTTATCTGAAAGCAATCGATGAGATTAAGTATATTGCAATCAAAACGATGCGTCCATTTATGTCCAGTACCAAAACAATTGTATTAGGTAATACATTTGTTTAAATCAGCGTATTCGTAAATCCATTGAATGCACAGAAATACCTACGCTTCGTGTACGCGTAGTGTAATACATATAATTTTAACCTCGACTTTGTTGTTGTATAATTTAGAAAAAAAACAATTACATTATACTTTCTGGAAATGTCTCTAAACTATGATGTCATAGTTCATAACTTGTTCGCGAAAATTTGAACCCAGTTGTTTAATAATTCAGAAACGTATATAACGGGTTGGTTTTGAGGTAATTGAATAAAGAGATGCTTGAATTGTTAATGCACTTACTTTTTCGGCGTAAGCTGCATAAGCCAGCTTTTCACCTTAGCCTGACCTTTGTAAGTGTCCAATAAAATTCCAATAAAATTTCCCGCGGCTAGGTACGAATGAATACACTTCATTTATTCCATTCGCTGATTTGAGTTTACCACCAGAACATTGGAAACATATCCGCGTCTTTGTAACACTGTTTTACTGTATGAAACAATTTAATCTCGAATGAAAAGGCTTAATAGATAGAACAGTTTTACACTCAATTCTCGACATCAATACAGTTTGTGCGTACACCTTTTATTTTCAGAGTATTACCAGCGCAAGAGCGTTTATACTTAAAAGGCTATGTTCTCATATTTAGTTCTTACTTCCTTATTCCTGTCAACATGTTAACATGTAAAAGTATAAAGAGCAATGGAAGCGAGGCCTCACTTTAAAGCATTGCATTTCAACCCGCGAGTTCAGAGTTTATATACAGGTCATCACCGGAGTTGGCGGCCAGTAAAATAATCGTTATATAATAAAGACGCTATCCGTGAACTAGGTGACCTGGAATTTTCTTTAGACCAGAAATATGTTAAATGAAGATATTCAGCAATATAATTATGGTATGTAAATAATAGATTCTTAATGTGTTTTCAACAATACAATGATAAATATTATTGTTGATAAATTTAACAATAATTATTCGTCCATATTGCCTAATGTACTAAAGTGATATTATGAGCATGTAACAGTTTATAGGTGTCTATCGCAACCGTTGATTATTTTTGATGTTTCTACTTCATATACACTTATATTAATTAATGCAGCATCATCATACTAAAACAATATACCAGAAAGAGAAAAATAATGCATTTGAATATCAACCGTACTTTCGTTTGACAACTGATCATGCGTTTACGAGTTGAACCTAAATTTGGTTTAAGTGCAGATTTGTTCATACGACACAAAGACACGAAATTGTTTTACGGATCATTTCAGCTTACAGGACTAGGTGGGTCACGTAAGAATATCGAATATAAAATATATTTTTATAAACAACTGGTAGCAAGGTGAGTTGCAGATAATTAATCAGTAACCACATTTTAACTAACTATTTTGACCTGTTAATTCTTTTCAGCTCAATTCAACAGTGCAAAATGCCCATAATATCACTTTAAGCATTAGCACGATGATAATTGATACTGTTAATAATCGAATCAAATAGCAATGCCCGACAAACCACTAAAACAGGTTTGTTCGAAGAACGCGCCTATAAATACGGATACTTCTCGTGTGGCCGGTTGACTCATATGTTTAAATTTTACTTCCATTCTTCTTGTGGTTTTCTGTTTTGTATCTATAGGTTTATGACCAGCAATATGTTATAATGTAAAATAAGCCGCGAAAACTCCCCGTAACATCCCGTACTGCGTGTGATGCAGCTAAGAACTGCACAGAAAAAGACATTCGCTATCCTTGATCTCATTCATTAAACTATTTACGCCGTATATCTTTTTTAAAGATATTTCTTGTTAAATTTGATTTTTTATCCAAGAACACAGAAGGTATTATAATTAGAACGAGTTTAATCTTAATTAACTTCATTTCGAGCAATTTGTGAATTAGTGGACTAAACATATTTTTTAATTTTTCGTAATGTGAATTATTAGTTAACCGTTTCATCTAACTGACTTCTGTTTAGGACTTTAATATACTGTTCAAAGTACAGAATCAAAAATTTATAATGTAGTCTCTATAAATGAATTTGTCCAAACGTCATCATTCTTTTTTCAAATCTGTACTTGATTTGGTTCGAAGTAACCTACAATAATATTCATTTACATATTAATATATCTATAAATATATATTTTCCTTCTTCTCATATGTATATTGGCATGTTTAATCACCCTCAATACTGGTTCACGAATATCGTCGTTCCGCTTTAAGGCGCATGGACAAAACGAAGCTGCTTTATCAAGTCACGTTTGTTTTGTTTAAAAAAAATGATCAAATATTGAAAATAAAAGTACATAGGTTGGCACGGTTTTAGATCGATGAAAGTCGCAAATGCTGTTTGACGATGATGTCATACCCTTATTGTCAATAACCAATAGCTTATTTCGAAAATAATTTAGTTTCATATGAATTATGAAAAGGGTATCTCCAATACATTTTGAGTACAAAACACCATTTGTTTTTATTTAAAGGATAAATAGCTTCGATTTTATTTTATATTTTCGTTGTGGGGGGGGGGACTGGCTTTGCAGTCATTATAACAATTAACCTCTTTCTCTATGTAACGCATAAAGTTGGAAACGAAAACCTTAACAGTAAGGTATATTTGAACAGTAAGTAAATGAAAGTATATGTAATCAGCCCCATATATACCCTCAAGTAATTTCGTAACTCCTCCCTTAATTCGACAACCATTAAAAGGTAAATGAGAAAATCATTTTGCGGCTCATGTCTGTGTCGTACTTATCAAATGGAATAGCAAATGATGCTTGCGATTATTGAAAACGATTAACACACCCATTTCCTTCGAGATTATTGTTTCCATTATATGATTATATTATTCGAAAGAAGTTTATCGATTTACTCGTGTTATAATTTATTCTTTTAGATCTGAAATTGTGCTGCAGTTTCCTGGTAATGATAATGTATTAGGTGTACTTAAATAAATTGCATTAGAAAAAATGTTATGTTCTCAAACACTATTAATACAGTAGCTGGACGTTAACCCGTCATAATTCATATAAACACAATAATCATCAAGGCATGTTTGTCAATAACGTTTTCCCATTAGGCATTTTTAAGAACGAGCAATACAAATGTAGGATGTTCAGACGTTTGATCTGGTCATTATTATAAAAACAAAACATTCTATTTAACGACATCTGTACAATCACACTAATTGAATTACGGTATTTATGCCCTTTGCATGGTTTAACCCTTCAGAGTCATTTACAAAATCGGCAGTTATCATTGTTTTAAAAGGAAAGTAACGAAAATGTCGACCATATGCTTGCATTTGAAGGAACAGAGAAAATCAACTGTATAAGCCTTTCTTGCACTACAAGCCGGTCTCCGAGAGAGTATTGACGAAACTGTTCAACAAATCTACAGAAATTGAAACAAATTGTCACGCTACATTACTTAGTTCGCAAACTCTTGTAATAGCATAAGAAGTGTCAGCTTTTTACTTATATCTTAATTATGTATGCATGCGCCTTGACACAATTTGTTATGCCATGCTGTGTAGTCATTTTTGCTACCGTAACCGTATTGGCCCTAAACATACGTACACTTTATCGAAACAAACATTAACACTTGTGTTTGCTTTAAATGCATATTACTCATGGTATTTCCCTAATGATACTATATCGTTAATTAAAGCAAAACTTCATAATTGCATTAATATTCATGGTCCACATCCTGCAAAAAAGTGTATGCGGCCAGATTAGCTACATGGCAGCCTGCGCAACCACACTGTCTGAGAAATAGCTACGCAGTCCGCCAGAAAGTCAAGCAATGTTTTGTTGTCTTATTTGCTACAGACCCCTTGAGCTTCCCTGGCTGTACGCGGCATGAGGCCCATTTTGCAGGACGCTGGTTAAATATGATACATATATGAGTTAAAATTGAAGAACTATGAATTTTGATACAGACAAACGCGTGTTGGTGTGACATGTTATCACAAGTGGTTTATGCTTTACACGAACTGTAAAATGAGTGGTTTATAAGTGGCCAACAATAAATGAAGTCAGAATACCTGCGACGAACGCCTATGGATATATTTCACCGAAAAAAACATAAAACAAATGGTCTAATTTAAGTGTAAGATCATATTCAATACATTTAAATGAACAATACTATGCAAAGGCGAAATCAAGATACACTATTTCCTCCGTTTAAAGATTCGTATACTATTTAATGAAATAGTTGCTTTTTGTTTGATTGATTTTTTTGAAGCAAGGTCATTCCAATAGGAAGCAATTTAGCAATATATTGTTCAAATGATATTTCGTTCATGATAATATAACACATATCGCATTTCTCTTAAAGTATTTTGACATTTCTTTAAAATATTCTTTTCAGAAAGTACACATAACAATGTGTGAATCAAGATACACGACCGTTCCGTAAATGTTCTATAATTTGTAATATATTTTCTGCAGGAGGTAGTGTATTTTCGACCTTTCCCTATAAACATGCCTGCTATGTTTGGACATTTATAGCTCTGTTATGACAGGGGCACAATACTAACTCAATCTTTATACGGAATGCAATCTGCTTCAACATAGTTGATCGCTCTGTAACTCGCTCGAAAATTACCATGTGAGTGTGCAAACGGATATATTTCATGGCAATATATACTTCACGCTCAGAGAAAATGAACGAAATCAGAGCGGCACAACAACAAAGAATGCGTGCAAATAGATGTCAGTCATGTCTATATATTTTCTTCGCGTATAGCAAATGATCGGATGGTAAGTTCACATACCAAACCAATGATGTATCAATAAACATGTCTGTAGATCTTTGGCCAAACGGAGACACGTGCATGAAGTGATGTGTCCTCGCAAAACGACCGTATTTAAATAATACAATTAACTGATTTTAAAAACGGCAGGACATGGTCCGGAAAAAGGCTAATACTGCAATACGTAAGAAATGAACGGCTATACTGTATGTATATACGTTGAATTAATATATTTTCCTTCAAATGTTTTTTTCGAAACCTTCGTGGGATCATTTCAAGCGAGGATATGTTCTACCCGAATAAGATTTCTCTATTAAATTTGCTTTGATAAAAAAATTTTTTTTTACGGCCACGAACATAAGAACAACTTTTAAAACAACATCTGGGTGCAAATATTTAGCACACGAGTTCATTGATTGATAAAGTGATGTTATATGCAGCGTATTGCGTCGTTTGAAGGTCTACATTATCATAAAACCGATCATACGATAACTATTTTGTCAAGTACATGTTCGAGCTGGATACACACATTCTTTTGTCTCTTTGTCGGTTTATTTTATTTTCTTCATACGTACCAGTTTCCAAATAATATATATAAATCGTAGAGTTTGTTTTTTCAGGACTGAACCATTTTGCAGACTGTGTAATTGTGTTTTTAAAGTGTATAGCACACTTAATTACACTTTTTACCATACACTTAAAAACTAAATGTTTGTGCAGGTGGTTTTAAGAATAGGACTGGTAAATATCATTGAGGTTGTAATAGTCTCTCTTGTTTTTTTTTAATTTTTATTTTAAACTTATCTGACATTTTAAGGTAGAATAATGCGAAATTCTTACGGAAAACATTGCATAAGTAGATTTGCTTTAAACAATGTTAGTAAGTGCATGATTACATTAATTTAAATTCCATACTCATGAACAAGCCCGAGCGTATTAAACTTATTGTCCAATGTGAATTCAATAGAAGAATCTTTCGAGATATAACAATCTATTAACAACACTGTATAAGAACAGCGGCGGTAATGTGCGTTCATTATTATCAAAATTATATTGCAGATGCGTCAAAATATTAATGCAACTAAAAGGAGTGGGAACGATTAAACGATGAAGTGTTGGAAATATGAAAACGGACAACATTCGCGATTAAGATCTGTTTACAAATACAGGTTTGATTGTATGTAGTTTGTCTCGTCTCATATACGCATTTATTTTGGTTGTAGATATATCTTATATGTGTTCTGAGAAAATAAAATCTTGAATGTTTCTCTAGATTGCTTTGCATACTTAATACTTCGCGTGTGTAAACAAAATAAAACGAAAAGGTATATGTTGATTGAATCTTGGTGGTAACTTTAGGGTTATTTGTCATGCAATGCATTTGATTTGTGCATGTTAGCTCTGCGAACTAACATATCAGTGGATTAAAGTACATTACAGGCTACATATTCGTTGGCTATTTAATCTATATATTATATAACAATAATGCTTCTTATTATTTTTTGTATTTTCTCTCCTAGTGAGAATTTAATCTTCGGTCGAGACAATTGTATTTTGCATGTGTCAAATTAAGATATTTTGATTGAGTTTGAAGATACTGATTGGATATGGTATAAAACCATGCAAAGTTACAAGATATGTATTACAAGAATGAACTTCTCTAAGATGTTTGCTCTAAACCCATAAAGGGAACAACATCAAAACAAAAGTAAATGTTAGCTACAGAAGTTTCATGAAAACGGTAAACACACAACTTGTTTTGGAAACATGTAAACAATAAATTAATGCAAAAAAACAAGTGCATGCGAAATTTGCTCTATTTATTATTACTTACTTCAGGAACAATTTCGAACCATTTCCATGGTAAACCTGAAACATACAAAAACCAAGCACATATTTAGCGAGTATCTCGCTGGTCAGACAAGAGAGAGAGGGAGAGAGAAGAGAAGAGAGAGAGAGAGAGAGAGAGAGAGAGAAAGTAAAGAGAGAGAGAGAGAGAGAGAGCAGAGAAGAGAGAAGGGAGAGAGAAAGAGAGAGAGAGAGAGAGATAGAGGAGAGAGAGAGAAGAGAGAGAGAGAGAGAGAGAGAGAGAGGCGAGAGAGAGAGAGAGAGAGAGAGAGAGAGAGAGAGAGAGAGAGAGAGAGAGAGAGGAGAGAGAGAGAGAGAGGAGAGAGAGAGAGAGAGAGAGAGAGCCTCGCTCTCTCCAGAGAGCCAGAGAGACCTAGCCTCTCAGAGAGAGAGACAGAGAGACAGAGAGAGAGACAGAGAGAGAGACAGAGAGACAGAGAGAGACACCCAGAGAGAGAGACACACAGAGAGACAGAGAAAGAGACGAGAGAGACAGAGAGAGAGAGAGAGAGAGGGAGAGAGAGAGAGAGAGAGAGAGAGAGAGAGAGAGAGAGAGAGAGAGAGAGAGAGAGAGAGAGAGAGAGAGAGAGAGAGAGAGTGAGAGTGGGGGAGAGGGAGAGTGGGAGCGCAAAAAATAGAGACAGAAACACATCAGAGAGACAGAGTGACATTGAACATTTTAATATATATATTTATCACATGCCATGCCCTGTTTCCCATGTAATATAATCAAAACATATATTTGTATCTTACACATGTGTAATATACTTTTTAAGCGTTTTCATTGGCTTAGTTTTCGTTTATTGACCAATCGCATTTTGTTATTTTGCTGAAATGACGTTGCAACGTCAAATGACGTCACGAAATGTAAACAACATTCGGGTTTTATCATTATGCTTGCGTAAATATTTATTTAATTTGCTCATTTAAAAGCATGTGATAAAAAAACATCTAACACTCATTGTCATATCATACCATATTTTATTAAACTCGTCCAGGAAATTCGTTAGTATGCTCGCCAAAGGCTCGCTTACCAACACAATTCCTGAACTCGTTTAAAAAAATATGGTATGGTATGACAACATGTGTCATATCTTATATATATGATATAAATACAAAACAGAATGCGTGCCATGTTTATAACATTGGTAAATAATCAAGCATCCATATAAGATGCTGAATGTAAAATAAAGGTACATACTTATTTAATATAAAATATCTATCATTACAAATCGGCCACCTTTTGTATTTTGTGTTCAAATAGCTTTCGTATTTCACGCTCATTCAGGATCGTGTTTTTAATTTAAAAAAATCATAAACAGTGCACAATAATTGTTCAACAAAAGTAATAACTTATCGGCTTCGGCAGTTAAACCTTTCAGCGCGTAATACTAAATTCAATAAATTAATACAAACTCTATGAGAATGTCATTATAGTATTACAAGTTTTGCAACCGCGTTTGTGTACATAATTTACGGTTCAATGCAGGATTTTATAATTCATAAACATTACACTATTTGTATACGTTTTAAGATATAATTCTGTTATAATTTGAAGGAAATTTATATAACGAATACAGAATGGTTTGGTGTGTTCCATCGTTAGAATACACGTGTTTCAATGATGGCTTTTTGGATTATTGACGCAAAGCGGCAATAATACACAGTAGCCAATCTTCAGCCTAATTTGCATATTACTGCAAACTTCGGAGCACTTCTGTCTACGCCGCAGAACTAACTCTCTGTTAACGCAATTTGACGATAAAAGCCGTTACCGAGAAAAAGTATCCGAATGTACTATAATCGATTCACACAGGCGATATTTTGTTTGTATATCTCTTTTTAATACTTTCCTATTGTTGTGAAAATGTTAGTACATGCGCATTGAAAATGCACGGAAATAGCCGATATGAAAATGCACGGAAATAGCCGATCATATCGGCTATTTCCGTTATTTAACGGTGAATAGGTTGTCAAATAGTGCGGGGTTAACATGTACACAATGTCTTGCTAAGCTTTTCTTTTTGAGGATATGTAGTAACAAAATGACAAACCCAATTATTTTTTAACGTTCAGTCTATCTAACGGTCACCGGGTCAAATCTTAGAAAATCCTAACAACCACAGAGGCACAATTTTAATCCAATCTTTATGAAACTTGGTCAAAATGTTTGTCTATGAAATCTGTGTTATATGAGGTAAAAAAAAACTAGGCCTAAGAGTCAAATCTTAAAAAATATTATAACCCACTGTAAATGCCACAAGTTTGATCCAATCTTCATGATACTTGGTCAATTTGCCTCATATGATACTTTGAACTAGTTCGAATCTGGGTCTTGTGGGGTCAAAAACTAGCTCACATGGTCAAATCAAAATAAAGATTTACATGAGCGTGCCACAAAAGCCTCTTCTGTGTATGCAGCAGCACGCAAACGCGCGTAAGTAAAATACGTGTTCTTCACCAGCTGGTCCGAGACTAGTAACACACTAAACATCGCAGTGGCGAAGACAGGGTTCAGAAACTTGAATGTTTTTCTAAATGAACTTAGTTTCCTTTTGAATCAGGGCCACGTTGTGAGATTTCATGTCAATAATCCACCAGTACTTTCAGTGCTTTGATTTAACAGTGTGCCTTTGCCTGGAATAAACAAACTAGCGGGCATTACTTTGCAATGATTCTTGCGTGTCATTATACCCGTGTATTCGATAACAAACATTACACCGCATACGTAAGTACAAATATTGTGAGTTGTATTTATATAATTCCGCCAAGCTGTGGAGGTTCATGTTATACGTATTTGAACTAATGCTACAACATTGTTTTAAGATATTAATATCAAACTAGCATGGTCGTTCTGAAGACCAAAAATTGTTCATCCTGCTTAAATGTGTCCTCAATTGTGTAACTTCTGTATTTCACTTCTGTATTTGAATACCAAGGGATATAACCCGTACTGTAGATTCTCCTCTCTTTGCGATACACACTGAACGGCATTTAATGCATAGACGCGAAATTATCTTTGTAATTGGAGTCGCGTTCTGATAAAACTGGGCTTAATGCATGTGCGTTAAGTGCCGTCCCAGATAAGCCTGTGCAGTCTGCACAGGCTTATCAGGGACGACACTTTCCGTTATTATGGTATTTTTAGTTTCAAGGAAATCCCTCCTAACCGAAAATCAAGTTTAGGCGGAAAGTGTCGGACGGACTGCACAGGCTAATCTGGGACGACACTTTGCGCACATGCATTAAGCCCAGTTTTATCAGAATACGGCTCATTGAATGAATAAAGCTATATTATTGAATACCAATTGTTAATTTAAAAAAAATGGAGCTATAAATAATAAATCATATGTACATGTGATTGGCTACAGTTTATATGTTTTTTATTAAAGCAATAAACATTATGGGTCACTTTTATAGTTCAACCACCTATTTTTCACTTATAGTCATATTCTCAAACACATTGATCACGGAAATGAAGGACAAGGGCGAATGTAAATATGTACCAACATTTTGTATAATGTTTTACCCATTTATGCCTAGCGTCTAAAAAAAGCTTTGGCAAACAGCGTAGACCCAGATGAGACGCCGCATGATGCGGCGTCTCATCGGGTCTACGCTGTTTGCTTAAAGGAATTTCTGTACAAAAAAAATTCTCAATATAGAAATGAATATACTAGACATCCCTAATTTTGGAAATAAATTGATCCAATTTAGAAGGGCGTGAGAGTCCACTTGGCATAAATGGGTTAATTATGTAATAATGTTATCGATAACAACATTGAAAAATATATATTGTAATTGGCTAGATCATTGTTAGGCAAATACGAAATTTTCAGTTATTATTAAAATCGAATATTATATATAACAAATATACATTTAGTGCATTTAGACGTACACGTACGTGTTACCTAAAACGTAAATAAATATTACATATTTATTTTCACGTTTAACATTTATCACATATTATTAAATTGGTGTCGAAATGTAATTACATACTTTTGTATCAAATATACAAATACAAACGCTAAGCATTATGTTTGAATGGTATTGTACATGGCTTGGTATTGACGTTATATATGATATAGGTGCACTTTTGAGATGTCAATTAATACAATTAACGCTGTTGAAGGGTTCTCCCCCCCCCCCCCCCCTCTTGACATATGAGATTTAAACTGAATTGAATGTGCTTAGTGTCGCAATAAGTAAGACTTGTGGGCATACTGACGTAAAATGTTTATAACCAACCACATTGATTATTGTTTTAAACCATCAGCTGTTCAGAGTATGTAGTACACACTCTCAAATGACAAGATAGTATAGTCACATTATAATATTGGATATTTTAACCATGAATTCAAATCTATTCGACGATACCACTTGAGATTTGAACATAATAAACAAACACGACAACTAATTAGTCACCGTAAAATTGCTTTTGTATTGGGGGTTTCCCGTCTAATTCGAAATAACAGGCAGGATGTGTGGACATGATTTGTATCTTCTTGTAAACATGCCTTTGCCTTAAAGATAATGATTTAATTAATACATGTTTACTTCTTTCAATAACTACTTAATCAACATGCAAAATACACAAACTTTGTTTACGTAATTCATTTTAGAAACTTCACTAAAATAATAGAGCGCTTAGAGCTCAAAAGTCGTTAAATTGGTATATCAATAACCATAGTACAATATAGTCACAAGAAAAAAGGAAACTGGGGTTTGAAATCAATTATTCTAATTTACTCTGCCTATCCCTATTTAAAATACTATACGAATATATCTAATCAAAATATTTCTTTGGTTTAAGCATTTCATATTATGAACATTTAATACATATCGTTTAATTCTTATTTAATCTTTTGAAAGACTGACGAATGTGTTAATGCATTGTGGTTACACTTTAGTTGGACCTAATTATTTAAGCATTTCGTCAGTTATATGGTCATTCTGTTTATGTATTCAGGGAACATATAACCTCAATAACAACATATGGTTTTCGTTTATCGTCCTCGTCGCTTTCAAATAACTTCTCATGACTTTGTGAACAAAAGTATGACATGTACTCGTTGATGGAATTATTGCGGTTATTTCAGGTGTATTTTTCATACATACAATTAGTTTTCTGCGCACTTCAGAGTAATGCGTTTTGCAAAAAAGGCACCAAAACTAGTATACAATGACCCGAATTGATGGATGTACAATTTGACAAATGATAGTTGTAATAGGGCTATGGAAAAGTGCTTTCACGACAACAGGAGAGTATATGCGAGTTTAATAGTTTTATGAAACTATGGAAGTTTACTATTGCAGTAATGCTTTCCTCTGTCTGTCAGGAATTCGTCTTGCCAGTCGATATATATTTTAGAAATGTACTGTATATAAAGCATCATTGTATGTAAAGCATAACTGTTGTTATTTTAATAATTAGACTTTTGACAACACCCGTAAACACTACAATATGAATTGTTTTAACGTATCAATACATTTTTACAAGATTCCCCAATGATGCACGTCTATCAACGAGCGTACCTATCGCTATTTACATTATTATTTAAAGTATTTAAAAAGTATAAAGTGGCATATGGACTATGATCAAACACGGGATGTATGTGAATTTAACATAACAAGGACTGAAATAAGGTTACACACGGCGACAAATCTAACCAAAACATACTCATAGCAAACACTACATTTAGCATACAACCATTATACTGATTAAATACCACTTTGTTGAATGATTTAATGCATTACGCTTAGCAGACCATTGCGTTGAAAACTACAATATCACACTAGCAATTCATTAAATGATCCTGCTTAAAGTTAGATGCCCATAATATCATTTTAAGCCGCCATGAAGTCACACATTGTGAAAAAAACTATCCATTTAGATATATATATATAATATTTATTTATTTATTTATTTTATCATTGAACAGTTGTTTATATATCAACAATTCCTACTGGTGGTGTTTTTTAACGTTTGCCTACATTTAGATATCTCTTATCAAAACACGACCTATACTTTTGTGTTGTCTCGGAATGTTTTTGCTCATCTAACATCCGGTACGAACAGAATCTGCAGACATGTGGTTTTTAATGGTTGGCTGGTTACTAATGACTTTTAAATTGCTTTCTAATTACCATCGTTCGAGTTCAAAAAAGTTATTGTTTTCTCTCCATTTTTTTTTATATGATATGAAATAGTAATTTTTCAAACATATTTAATAATTATTGGCTTAAAAAAAAATGGAATTTTATACAAACGTTTATACTTAACAAAGAGGAGACAATATGAAAATATTTTGAAAAAATTCTGTTCAGTAATATCATATGTTATTGTTCCTATGACATCGATATTTCTTTAATCGCATCGATAAAACTTGTGAATATGGATGTATATAATAATTTAAGATCAAAATCAAATGTTGATTTGACATGAGCATACGTGTTATAGTTAATGAACAGTTCGGCAAATCAATGCACTGATTATTGTTAGTAAAATTCACGGTGTACACGTGTAGTTTAATAGTTTAATATATCAATGTAGATATCGTACATTTACATTATGAATAGCACACATTCATGCTTGTTTTCAATCAGACCTATGGAGGCATTTCTGTAAACAAATGATTGTATCACAAATATGTTACCGTTCTCCTTTTATATAATGCTTGCAATTCTGATCTATCGCAAGCCGGAACATAACAACATGTTCAAGGAAATGTAACTGTACACATTGAAGACAGAAAACGGATTTGCTTGCCTTTCCATTTAATGAAAGGTCATGTCAGAGTCTAAATTGCTATTTGCTGAAGTGATTTCCCGCACTAAAGGTAACCTGTCAAATACATTTGGCCTACGTAACTTATACTTTGAGGAACTTTCACGATATCGTTTAATCAGCGCAGCATGTTCGCGAAGCATGGGGAAATAAATCAGGAAATATAAATCAATCCAGGTCATTTTGACCTAGATGAAGGTACCTTGATCGTAATGTTCATCTGGCTTACTCGTTTAATTAATTTTATCGATCAGCGTATTTATCACTCCAAGAGATGGACGCTGCGTTCTGATTGTTCTGTGTTCGAAAGGGATTTTATAGCATTATTTTGCTAACAGTATTATAAACTGACCTGCACACATTTCTAGTTGATTAATGATTATGATGGGTAAACAAGCTGAACACTGGTTGGTCTTGATGTTGTCATGAAACCTCAACGACACTTTCCACAACGGCAGGAATATTTTTGTCATATCATCCTATACAGGCGTTAATACTACAGCAATTCAAAATGTTGTCCTCAAACCAGACAGGTAAACAACAGTTTTATTTGTAAGGGGGTCTGCATTAAGTACGTACTTCGTATACTTAAGAAATTAATAAAGCTTTTTCAGAAGCAACACCGATATATCATTTTTAAACGTTAAGTTTTACATTCATTAGTTTTTATTATAAAATTGTTAAACACATGTGTCTCATTATCAGTAACAGAACCCTTAAAATATGCATTTATGAAAGTGCTAGGTATAATCCCCGAACCCATTTTGGCGGCAGCGGTAAATATATATATTAGTAAATTTAGTAAAACGTTATGAATAAAGTGTTCATAATGAATTTGTCCGTTAATTATCTTAATTGTGCACGTATGTGAATTGTTCGAAACTCAATTTCCGAAAGTTAAACATTGTGTACATGTGTTTCGATTATTTCTGAAAGATATGGATTATGACTTATTATTTTTAACATATTTATTTAAGCTCGATTGCATCGAACGCCTTAGACGTATTGGAACGTCTCGAGTGCGTTTGCTTTGATTTTAACCAGTACTTGGTGTAGACATGTGTTTTGAACATGTTAATACCGTATATAGAATGAGGAAGTACCTTCGATAAAAATAAAAAGTATACCACAACTCTATCAGATGTATCGAGAGTTCAAAGGCGACTATCAGACGTTAATATGTGTGTTTTATATGTATGCATCTAGTTCCAACTCTGTGCTACTTAATTCCTCTGCGTTCAAATCGTATATATACGAGTTTTATATCAAAATATTTATTTCCCAAAGTTTATACCATTACTTAAACTAGGAATGTAAAATATATGAGCAACGCCTTTTCAAAACCGTTTTTCACGCATGTTTGTAAACGGTTGTAAGAAATTAGCCAGTGCAGTCCGCTATTTCGGGACGAAACTTTTCGCCTAGACTAGATTGTTTTAGAATATACTTAATTGAACACACACACACATCAATTCTATGCGGCTTTCATAAGCTTATCTGGGACGAACTTAGCGCAATTATTTAGCTCAGTTTTTCCACGGCGTGGATGATATTAATGAATGCAACTGATACAATTAATCAAATTTGTTTCCTTGCAGATACGAAATAGACCTTATATGTCAAGTGGACATATTTATGCAGGATAGAGAGGATTTCCCGTCAGTGTACATACCGTTTGTTTATGAATACATTTGCGACACAACAAACAAGTATTATGTGCAGTCGTATCCTTTAAAACTGTAATTGTGTCAATTGTTCGGTTACACTTGTTCTTAATGATTATTAAATACAGGGGTGTTTTTTAATTTACCTTTTTATCTGCTTTGATAAATAAACATCGTGTAGGCTCGCTTCAATTTAATATCTACCGGTTGGACTGGGGCTATTCCGGCCGCGTTTGATATAAGACCAATTTTTCCAAGATGCGGATGATTTCATTATAAAGTTCCCCAATTCCCATCAGAAAAATACTGATGATGTTGCTCATAATCTTAAATCAGATAAATGTTGTATTATATTTCATACGGAATTAAATTACACATCTTTAGACAAATAGAAATTCCAATCGTGTAAAAAGTGTCATGTGTTTAATGTGTAGTATGTATTTATGCAGGCAGGCGGTTTAAAGCTTTACTTGATACTTTGATAGAGTTAAATTTTGGCTATCATGAGATTAATTTTTATTTATCCACGCTGGCGTTTTTATTTTTTATATAAATTAAAGGCATTTGGCCATTTGCAAATACAATCATCGACGATAAATACATTGCGAAAAACAATAACTTAAACAATAATTTAAGCTGGCATTATCGCCTTCGAACGGTAAAAAATATGGAATTAAATCCTGTTAAATGAAGAATCGATCATCATAATTAGCTAAACGTTAATCACAGCTATATCATTCGTAGTTTTATATAGCTAAATATATGTTTGCAACGAATGTTTTTCAATTTTACCGCTTTGCACTGTAATGATATAGTTATATGATACTAAAACTTTTTTTGAACGAAGGACACTTCAAACAAGTAAGATATATGTATATGTCAAGACGTTTGATTACGTCTAAAAAGTTGGTTTTCAAATTGGAATTCAGGTGTCCTATTTCCCTTACTATTATTCATTTTCTCAGTAAGTGTTACTCTACCTGATCCTGATCGTTGTCTTATTATACTTGATACTGTAACTTAACATAACAGTACTATACCTTTAAAGTTATTTAGAGCAGTTCCTTTAATCACGACCTATTCCGAAAATCACTGGTACGCAATACTTTTTGCACATGTTGAAAATTTCAAATTGCAAACCATTTCATTCTACATTGTCAGCACTACGAACTCCTTCTGAATAATATGGGGAAAAGCCCGTGAACTCTTAGACGAAATAAAATTACTATTTGGATGCGAATACCTTACAACAAGCTAACCGATACTCTAAAAAATGCACAACGAATTAGCGCCTTGTTCATACGATTGTCATAATATAACTAGAAACAGAAACAACCCACCGTATTTGATGTTGTCGATTGATCTTCTTCCGTTACTGTCCTTCCTCGTCCTACTCAGTTTAACAACCTTCCTGCTAAACCTCTTAAGATATTTGATGCTTGCACTTTAAGTACTAGTGCAATACACTTTCCATATTTTGCAATATACGTGTTATCACTTTATGTTAACTTAAATGAAACACTTGCTGTATGATTCGCCACTAACTGGTAAATTCCTTAACGTGTTCCCTGTGCGAAAATCTAATATGGAGTATTCATATAAGTTTCTAGTATTTTGTTTTCTTATCCACCTTTGCGTGTGTGCAATTCATATGTAATGTTCAAATTATAGTAATAATACAGTCTGTTTGAAACAAAGGCAGTTAATAGGCAGCTATATATTTTGTTAACATCTGTTCTCCGTTAATCACGTTTTCTAATTGTGTCTACTTCTAGGGCATATATATTTGTGGGATCTGCACAATTGCCTTAATTTTATTTCAGTTTAACCCATTTATGCCTAGTGGTCTCTCCCATCGATCTAAATCGGATCAATTTCTTTCCAAAATTAGGGATGTCTAGTATATGTATTTCTATATTTAGTATATTCCTTACAGATATTCCTTTATGCAAACAGCGCAGACCCTGATGAGACGCCACATCATACGACGTTTCATCTGGGTCTACGCTGTTCGCCAAGGCCTTTTTTCTAGACGCTAGGCATAAATGGGTAAACGCTTCTCATCAACATAAATATTGCAAAAGCCATATTTGGGATGTATACATACATATCTATATCCTCATTAATGGTGTTTATTTATGGAAATATACCTCCAGGACATAAATTAATGAACACATGCATGATCATTTGTATTAACATAGTATTGTTGAATGTCATTCGAAATAGAATTACCAAATCTTAGCATTACAGTCAACAGAAAATATTTACGCAATTAAAGTTGCCTTTTCACAGATTTTGGCATGTTTTGAAGTTGATAAATATAAAAATTGGATATAGAAAGCTCCAGTAAAGTTAGGAATAAAATTTAAAAAAAAAAGAAAAAAAGGTAACCCTCAGCGGGACTCGAACCACTGACCCCCGGAGTAAAAAGCCTGCGTCTTAGACCACTCGACCATCTGTCCGTTTAGAATACTAGGCGCATTTATACTTTATATAAGCAATCCTCGTAGTTTCCCAAAACATAACGACAACAACAGAACTCTCCAAATTATTTATTTGTTTCGCGTTGCAACGCTTTTCGGGGTTTTACATTGTCAAAAGATGCATATAATGGCTATTTTAGAGCATGGTAAATGTTCAGTAATACTGTTTCCTCACAAATATCATAACTTAAACGAAAATTTGCGAATCTGAAACAATTTTATTCAATTTTGACAATTTACCCAACCGTGAAAAGGCCCCTTTAATGTACGTAATGGTTGGGTTCTGCATCCTGCGTTTGTAACTAACTATGCACCGAAAGTGAAAAAAATACGGCTTTATATTACTTAGAACATAGTCAATCTGTAAATCTCGAGCACAAACTTTGTACATGGTATCCCTATACTTACATAGAGAAGGTATTCTTAATCAACACAATACAACCATAACTCAATCTAGTGTCTAGATGGCCTGATAATTAAGACTGCCTCCGCTGCTTCCCACATTCATTTGTAATTTCTTCATTTCTCAAGTAAATTCCGCAGCGTTCAATTAATCCATTAGTTAAACAGATATGCTAAACATATCATTCTACGGCAACCACGGTATATTATGAGTGGAAAAATTGATTCAAGCACAAGGTTTTGCAAGATATGTATGCGTGCATTCTAAAAATACCTCCTTTTTACGAACCTACAAAGTGTCTTAGATTCAAAACGATAACTGAAATTGATTGAAAAACAAATAAATAATTTGAATCGTTTGAATCGGGCACATGATAAAAATTGACAAGTTGAATATTGATTATATTTTTAGTTATTTTTCACATCTACAATATTGGATAAATAAATCATTAATTTATGGCTTATTTACAATCATGATGTTATGAAATAACCCCGGACTCATAACAATCGAATCAATGACTATACAGTTAGATGAGTTATTTGCAATATTATGTATTCGATATTCTGCAAATATTTATTGTAAATTCATCTTTATCAGTAATTTGAAACCCTGAGTATGAGGTAGTCAACATACATTTTAGAATTTAAGCATTTCAAAGTATGAATATGTGTATGTGTTTACCTGATGCAATGCGTTCTTGGTAATTTCAGTGGCACATTTTCGATTTTAAAGGAAATAGTTTTAAGCTGGTTTTGTGTTGATTGCTATTTATATTAAGTCGGATTACTCAAAGCCCAACACGATGTGGCAAAATAAATGCTTATCACAAGCATCAAATCATCATTTTTAACTGTGTTAACGTCTGTCGAAATAGAAATTAAAGTTCTCTTACGTTTGTTTTGCTATAAATACGTTGGTTTTGCATTTATATATACTCAGAATCCCTTGTTCAAAATACTACAATATATATTTAAAGTCTCTGTATGAACCTCACATATCAGTTAAAACCACTGAAACATTAAATGTAATTCTGACTGTGGTTAGGTTTTTGCATTTAACAAGATGTCCACAATTGCTGACGCACCATGTTAAAACAATAAATATAAAGCTCTTATGTTCGATTCTTGTTTATCGATCAGAGGCGTCAAATGTTGTTCATGGCTGTTGAACTTGTATGCTATTCCGTGTGTTTGTTTTCTTACTTTATATTTTTCGTTCGTTTACATGTATTTCTATACCAACGCATGAGATCAATGCGATATGTACCAACGCCGGATAAACCGTGCAAGAATCTGAAACTTTCTTTACTACGAGAAATAAGACGTGGTTCTTAAAATGGCCTATATTATGAAGGTTTTTTGAAGGTACAGTTTTAATTTGTTTTATATGCCAAACTGTTATTGCATTTATCATACTTGACTAATATAGATACTAGGGACAAATAGAAATTTATACACATGTTTGCGCTTAATTCACTTATTAACAAAACAGGAAAAGTCTCTCGTAAAGTGTGAGATATCGCGCTTAGTAGTTAACACGCTAGTAAGATATGGAAGGAATTTCGCAAGCAATGGCGTGTTAGTCCATTACCCCAAGCACTATTTGTTTTGTTTGTATGAACAATGATCAATTTTGTATGCAAATGCCATATCAAATTCAATCCAGAAACACAACAAATAATGCGTAATGCGGGTGCTTTTTCGATAAGTAACACGAACGGCTTGCTTACGTCTAAATGAAGATTTCGGCCGTTATCAAAACTTGTCGTTTGACCTAATCATTACCGGACCAATCTTATGCGATCAAATTGATAACGCTCTAGAATTCAAGGAAAATAATCTAGTTTTTGATTTATGACGTTTGTGATATTAATGGTGTATATTTGTTGACGCATAAAGTAAACTTTGGTAGAAAGCATTAGAAGGCGACAACAAAGAGAATGCTAGGTCAGCGTTGAATAGAGAAAAGTTTATGATGCGAGGCTTAGAACACCTATTCAACGTTAATCCTAGTTTCGTTTTTATCCTATTGATTTTTTTTTTCAACGTGAAATTTAACATTAATATATCTAATAACCTTAAAAATAATTAATTCATTCTTAAAAGCGCTTAAAATCTATATCTAACGAATGTAACCATGCGTAGTGATATACATTGTAGAATGTACATGTATTTGTCCTGGTACGCAAAATAGTCTTTAACAATTTCACACACAAACTATAAAACGAGAACAAATATCACCATATGCCTCGATTCAATTTACGCAGCATGCAAATTGTAACCCATTACGACCGCGAAAAGAAAATTGCTCCTAACAAAAAGATGTCGATGTCAACATACATTCACAGAGTCGTTCTAAACATAAATTATCAAAAAAACTAGACTCGCCTTTTATTGTCATGGACACTGCAGATTTTGATGGCGTCTAGATCTAGCCTTTACATCCTGTAGTTTGTAACCCAAACACAAGATAATCCGTAATACTTATATTAAGCTTTGAAACACTTGTTGCAAACGGGTTATTCTTACTGAATAGACAAATACTTTGATAAAATGACTAAGACAAAGTATTTTCATTAAAGAAAATACCCTAACGTTTATTCACATCAAAAAGCAAAACAATTCGAATAGACTACTGAACCAAAATACACGCCCATAAGTATGTTCTACACACACAATTTCACATCCAAATAGGCACGCACATTCTGAAAATCAATAACACGAATAAGCTAGATCAACATGTAGATAAAAATCCTTCGTCTCACCGGTTCCATCCGAGGTAAGTAGTCCATAGAATATGCACTTTTTCATAATTACACACAGGATTCATTAACACGAAAAATGCGCGTCTTCAATGTTTAATTTCCAGACATCGCATACTAGTTTCGTGTACACCAAAATATGACATCACATATTATTGTGACATTTTTATGACGCCGACAATCAGCAGATTCAGTATACGGATGGCGAAAAATTATGTCCCTTGACTAGATCTAAAAGTTGAAGGTCGTATAATTTTAAAGCTAAAGTTTTCTCGACTCTAGAGATTTCTTATGAAAAATCATTCAGTGGTAGAATAAAAAGTAGTCCGTGCACGCGACAGGTTTATTCAGCAAGGTGGGATAGAGGCTAGTCTATTCCGTGGGGTGTTATACCGTCAATGTCGCAGTGAAGATGGGATAAAAAAAGTGTTCTCTTCGGAAGATTGAACGCGATAAAGCAGCAGCAAGTAACCGTGATACGACAACGTCTACGCATATTTTATATAACGTGTGTCATTTTCGAGAATTTTTTAATCATAGTGTTGTATTGTTGTAATTTAAATACAATTTAGAGTTGTGCATGCTTTGATTTTAATAAGAGCGATCCAATATATCCTTTTTAAATATTGTCAATCAAATTAACGACATATTTAATCAGACCAAGAAAGGCGTCAGTAATGCAGTATAGGTGTCAAATTTCCAAAAACGTTCAAAAGAGAAACATAGCAACAACTTTTCACATTTAGCGAAATATCGTAACACGGTCTTGAATTGAAACATAATTCAAGTTCGCGTGTAGTAATCAATTTAAACAATTTTTTTTATAAAATGATAATATTATAGGAATAAATTTTAGGAAGCAAATTTAAAACAGGTTGGCCATGCAAATGGCGGCCTTTAACTCCCCTTACATCTTATTCCCACACCTAGGTTCTTTTTATGACATGGGTGGTACAACCAAGTTTTTTTGTTTAGGCAAGCCTTAAGCTAACGCATTAAGAGCTCTCTGATTCAAATATCACCGATAAATCGCATTGCTTGATTCAAACGTTTTTGTATATATGGAGCAATTCAATCTGTCTAACATCCCCACCAAAGTAAACTTTAACAGTCCACGTGCTGAGTATGTTTGTACTTGCTCATTTCATATATCCCAAGCGAATACTAATTTCAGACCGGGCTCCTGATAGTAAAAGTGCGTAGTATGTGTATTAAAGAAAAATCATAGGATACACTTTATTATCTTTTATTCTTTTATTTATGGGAATCATTTGAAATAGGCAAACATTTTATAATGCGATCAGCGAATTTGTAAATACACATTACTACACCAGTATGGGGCAACACAGTTCTGTACTCATCACAGTTGCAAACATGAACATGTTCCTCCATCAATACCATTTATTTGTTCAAAACATAACATTAACATATATAACGGTATGTATTAATTCCGATAATACAGCGGGATTTTGTAAGGTAATGTTGCTAATTATTGATCCTACTACCGTACAGTTCTTTGTCGATAATAAATCCACGATTAAGAATACTCCCTTTCTTTACATCATTCAAGCAAAGAACATTGAAACTGATTTATTGTCTACAATTACAGATAATCAAACCGTATTGCCAAGAAGATTATTTTCATAGTTATTTATATTCGTAGTGCATGGCAAAAAAAGGCTATAAGCGAAGCGTCATTGACATTTTTCGACGGAGGAAAATACGAAGCCAAAAGGAACGGAACCATTATGGAAAGGAAACGAAACACTTAATGTAACAAATGTGTGTTGTGTCAGTAAAGTAAAAAAAACACCATGACATTTAAACTTAAAATTTGCGACATTTTTAGTGATGTAGAAGTATAGGACGCGAAATATTGTGTACAAAATCAAGTTTTATTTGAGAGAAACTTAATAATGATACGAAAAGGAACAACAACATATTGCCCATATAATCTACATACTGCAGATTTAAATCGTCACACTGAATAAATGAACTTTGGTTTAAACTGCTTTTATTGCGTGACGTATAACCAAATTCGGTTTTATCATAGTGTGACACGCACAACGTGCCTAACACAACACAGCAGTATTCGAAAGCTAAATACTTATAAACAATACAATTTAATAAGCAACCTGTAATAAATTCTTCACTGCTTCATAAACCCTCGCAATAAATTCTTATTTTTAACAATACTGCCAATGGTTCAACATTCGCCGAAGCCGATCCTATAATAAGCATCCTTTGATTTGAAGTTTTGAATTTAATGTGCATCGTTTAATTCTATTGAAACAAGTTGTCTGTTAACGTCTTGACATTCACATTGAAATAAGTTTTGCAACAATGACTAAATCATAACATAACTTTATTCTGGCATAAAATAGCACAATGCATACTTACAGCCAACAATACAATTATAGCGTGAAAAGTGTACATGTATGTAGGAACAAGAAATATTATAAACATTAATCTGAGAAAGATTAACAGAGATGTTAGTGTCGCGCAAACAGAATTTGCATGGTAAATATTATATTTATTCACAACAATAACAAGAAAATTTATTTGCAAGTAGGTGACTTTGAACTTCAAAACATTCTAACAGTATGTATTCTTGTGTGAAATAATATACGTATACAACATCATATAGGGGTCCAAAATATACTTAAATATTCTTTGTAAGGTTAGAACTTAAATGGAGTAAAATTTAGATAAATTAAAACAATAATTATGGAGACAAAATGTTGTAGTATAGATATAAAATGAGTTACAAATAGTTCATTACACATCAATTAGAGCTAATTGTTTGCGTTAAAGGTAATTTGATCTTAAGAAAAATATGTAAATTAGTTGAAATAAGTTTTGCAACAATGACTAAATCGATGTACACGACAGAAAAATGTGATCAACACTATCGACCGTTGTCTTATTTACCAAACCTTATTTTTGGAAAATCACGTCCGCAAAATATGATTGAATTAGCAAGATCAATCAAGTACAAGCCGTCGTAACAACACACATTTAAAGGCCTACTTAGAATTTTTGTATAATTCCATAATTGTTTAATATTCAAGAGCTACATATCAGTATCATTGTGTTAAAGTCTGTGTTAAAAGAGATTTAACATAAGCACATGTTATATGTTATTAAATGGATACGTCCGATCAATGGTAGAAATTAATAATTAATAGCGTTAAGTTGTGACAATCTAAAGAAATCTTGATTTCAATCGGTGAGTTTGTAGAAAGTATAATTGTATTTTGTAAAAAGATCTTTCTTTGAACCGAATTTAAGATGTGTGTGTATCGTTGACACGGTATACTAGCTTATGATTCTGCAATAGATGTTGTAAAATCATGTTTATTATTTAACTACGTTTCGTTTGTTATCCATGTGCCTTTCATTGAAATTACTTACTGGAGAATTCAATTCTTCCTAAAAGGCATTGTTTTCTTAAAAAGTTATTGATAAACCATTAAGCCGGTAAAATACGGTTGCAGCGTCATAACTGCAAGACAAAACATGGCATGAAACAGTCACTTGTGTAAAAAGTGAACGACAAAACATGGCATGAAACAGTCACTTGTGTAAAAATGTGAACATTCCGCTGTGCACTAGTTTAATAAAAACGTGTTTTAATAAATCGGTCATGCGCTATATGTTAATGTCTGTTTCTTTAATCAATACTATCCAAATATAAAAAATGAAAAAGATAGATAATTTCAACCGAAACAATAAACGACATGCTATATGTAAATCGTTACAATGCCGATGCATAGTTATTGATGAAAAACAAGTGACGAGTATCCAACATCATGTCATGACGGTATTTCCGATTAGTACGCGAAAACTCGAGTATATTTCAATCAATGAGTTGTTAAATGTACATAACACAGCAATTAGTTCAGGTATACTTCCGCATAAAATATTCTAGAAAACATTTAGTCTTACGTGATCATGTACACGAATGGTATTAAATGTGTCATTTGAATACATCCTTTCAACAAAATTCTAAAATGAAATATGGGCATCAATTGTATACTTCGGCCCAACAGCTGATGATATTTCTACAAATGTATTGTGGTCTTAAAGGGGCCTTTTTACAGAGTTTGGCATGCTTTGAAGTTTGTCATTAAATGCTTTATATTGATAAATGTAAACAATGGATCTAAAAAGCTCCAGTAAAAATCAAGAATAAAATAACAAAAAGGAAAAAAGTAGCCCGCAGCAGGGCTCGAACCAGTGACCCCTGCCGTCCTGGAGTAAAAACCAATTAGACCGCTCGGCCATCCTGCCAAGTATGTATGAGGAACGTATTTTTAACTTTATATAAGCAATCTTCGTAGTTTCACAAAATTAAACGACAACAACAGAACTCTCCAAATTATTCAATCGTTTCGCGTTGAAACGCTTTATAATTTTCAGGTTTTTAAATCGTCAAAAGATGCATATAATGGCTATATTAGACCATGGTAAATGTTCAGTATTACTGTTTCCTCACAATATCATAACTAAAACGAAAATTTGCGAATCTGAAACAACTTTTTTCAAATTTGTCAATTTACCAAAACGTGAAAAGATCCCTTTAATATATAACATTTTTCTTTGCGTTGACGGCGTCGTTAAGTTATTTTAGAGACGTCTTAAAAGCAATACATTATCTACGAAGTAATAAGATATAAGAGTGTTCTAGATTTAGGAGTTTTTATGGAAAGTGCAATATAGACGAAGTTCGAGGATAAAACAACGATTGCACTAGACTCGCTTCCTAGGTTTGTGTTTTCACATTTATTGCGATATACAATGAAGACAATTTACACAACACTTAACATGGAAACATCTGAAAGTGCACAACTCTCGTGTTTGATAGCACTATATGCACACGAGGAGGCGATACAAATTAGTGCAAAAAACTCAATTATATATACATTTAAAAGGTTAATTTATTAATACGTGTTTATCTTTCGTTTAATAAAACAACACACAAAAAATGGGTTAAATGCTAGTGAAAAATAAATTTTCATCGATTTAAGTCTACCTAGTATTGCACGAATTTAATCTATTCCGATGAAATTTATATTAGTCAGATATTAACGCATATTTCGAACTGCAACTATAACGTTAGTATGTTACGGGATGTAGTGCATGTCGTATTCTGTATTGTAAAAGAGAAACATAATTGCCTCTCAATGAAAGACTAGTGGAAGGCTACCAGCATGTCTGCCCTGATCATGTTTTGTTGAGTTTGATTATATGTAACATCAAAGGTCACTGGTTTGATAACTTATGTTTGATTATATTCAATCAAGGTTTCCGTGTTTCGCCATATGCTTGCCACGTATATTTCGGTTAAACGTGTCTCTGTTAGGTTGTCTTATAGGGATTTTCTTTTGTGCATGCATAAAGCTGGTTCGTTGTAAAACGTCCGCAAATGAGCCATTATATGTTGTTGTTGTTTTTCGAATTAATATGAACATTACCTATAAATAATCTGCGTTACCAACAAAACATGTTCGCATCATACAGTATGCTCGATCGAACGCAATATCTTACTGATCACCGTATTTCACAAACTCATTTCTGGTATTAAGCCTTTTTTCGAATACGTTCCCTTTGTGTTGCATATATTAAAACGGAGACGTCTGGACCAGCTCTTGGTCATCAATCAAGGGAACTTTCTGACTGTGGAAATATTACTTTCCTCCTGGGTTGATTGATTGATCATCGACATTAACATAGTTCATGTCGGTATCTAAATATTTGTCATTGGGCAGTTGTCTTGCATAATTCGTCCCGGATTTAAAATGCAAAACTAGGACTAAACATTTAATATTATTTAGTTAATATACTCTAATTATTATACCTATTGATTTTAAAGTATATATCATCTAGTACACATTCGTCTGTGTGCATTATTCGATACATGAAATACTGTATAGAAATTGATCTTGAATGGCCTTAAAGGGGCCTTTTCACAGATTTCGTCATTTTTTAACTTATTCATTAAATGCTTTATATCGATAAATGTAAACCTTGGATCGTAAAAGCTCCAGTAAAAAATCAAGAATAAAATTTAAAAAAGGAATAGAACATTGCCCGGACCAGGTTTCGAACCAGTGACCCCTGGAGTCCTGCCAGAGTCCTGAAGTAAAAACGCTTTAGCCAACTGAGCTATTCCGCCGAGTACACGTACGTATCGTTTTTTATACCTTATATAAGCAATCTTCGTAGTTTCACAAAATTTAACGACAAAAACAGAACTCTCCAAATTATTCAATCGTTTCGCGTTGCAACGCTTTATAATTTTTAGGTTTTAAAATCGTCAAAAGATGCATATAACGGCTATATTAGACCATGGTAAATGTTCAGTATTACTGTTTCCTCACAAATATCATAACTAAAACGAAAATGTGCGATTCTGAAACATTTTTTTTCAATTTTGTCAATTTACCAAAGCGTGAAAAGATCCCTTTAAGGTCACTTATCATAAAAAGTCGTTCGTAATTTCACATTGATGTCTATGGAGTTCATCAATCCAAAAACAAGAGCTAGACAACATAGAAACACATAAATAAACGTGATTCCTCATTTGCTATGTTGAAAATATCATTAAATAGACGGAACGCGACGACCATGTCACAGTTAAGAACTTGAGGCCCCCGATTCTATTGCTATCAAACACTTTTGACAAGTACATGAGGTAGCTTAGAATTGGGATACGTCCACATCTGATATAAGCGAA